>NC_073268.2:0-5000 GCF_029289425.2 Pan paniscus | reverse complement strand
TTAGGGTTAGGGTTAGGGTTAGGGTTAGGGTTAGGGTTAGGGTTAGGGTTAGGGTTAGGGTTAGGGTTAGGGTTAGGGTTAGGGTTAGGGTTAGGGTTAGGGTTAGGGTTAGGGTTAGGGTTAGGGTTAGGGTTAGGGTTAGGGTTAGGGTTAGGGTTAGGGTTAGGGTTAGGGTTAGGGTTAGGGTTAGGGTTAGGGTTAGGGTTAGGGTTAGGGTTAGGGTTAGGGTTAGGGTTAGGGTTAGGGTTAGGGTTAGGGTTAGGGTTAGGGTTAGGGTTAGGGTTAGGGTTAGGGTTAGGGTTAGGGTTAGGGTTAGGGTTAGGGTTAGGGTTAGGGTTAGGGTTAGGGTTAGGGTTAGGGTTAGGGTTAGGGTTAGGGTTAGGGTTAGGGTTAGGGTTAGGGTTAGGGTTAGGGTTAGGGTTAGGGTTAGGGTTAGGGTTAGGGTTAGGGTTAGGGTTAGGGTTAGGGTTAGGGTTAGGGTTAGGGTTAGGGTTAGGGTTAGGGTTAGGGTTAGGGTTAGGGTTAGGGTTAGGGTTAGGGTTAGGGTTAGGGTTAGGGTTAGGGTTAGGGTTAGGGTTAGGGTTAGGGTTAGGGTTAGGGTTAGGGTTAGGGTTAGGGTTAGGGTTAGGGTTAGGGTTAGGGTTAGGGTTAGGGTTAGGGTTAGGGTTAGGGTTAGGGTTAGGGTTAGGGTTAGGGTTAGGGTTAGGGTTAGGGTTAGGGTTAGGGTTAGGGTTAGGGTTAGGGTTAGGGTTAGGGTTAGGGTTAGGGTTAGGGTTAGGGTTAGGGTTAGGGTTAGGGTTAGGGTTAGGGTTAGGGTTAGGGTTAGGGTTAGGGTTAGGGTTAGGGTTAGGGTTAGGGTTAGGGTTAGGGTTAGGGTTAGGGTTAGGGTTAGGGTTAGGGTTAGGGTTAGGGTTAGGGTTAGGGTTAGGGTTAGGGTTAGGGTTAGGGTTAGGGTTAGGGTTAGGGTTAGGGTTAGGGTTAGGGTTAGGGTTAGGGTTAGGGTTAGGGTTAGGGTTAGGGTTAGGGTTAGGGTTAGGGTTAGGGTTAGGGTTAGGGTTAGGGTTAGGGTTAGGGTTAGGGTTAGGGTTAGGGTTAGGGTTAGGGTTAGGGTTAGGGTTAGGGTTAGGGTTAGGGTTAGGGTTAGGGTTAGGGTTAGGGTTAGGGTTAGGGTTAGGGTTAGGGTTAGGGTTAGGGTTAGGGTTAGGGTTAGGGTTAGGGTTAGGGTTAGGGTTAGGGTTAGGGTTAGGGTTAGGGTTAGGGTTAGGGTTAGGGTTAGGGTTAGGGTTAGGGTTAGGGTTAGGGTTAGGGTTAGGGTTAGGGTTAGGGTTAGGGTTAGGGTTAGGGTTAGGGTTAGGGTTAGGGTTAGGGTTAGGGTTAGGGTTAGGGTTAGGGTTAGGGTTAGGGTTAGGGTTAGGGTTAGGGTTAGGGTTAGGGTTAGGGTTAGGGTTAGGGTTAGGGTTAGGGTTAGGGTTAGGGTTAGGGTTAGGGTTAGGGTTAGGGTTAGGGTTAGGGTTAGGGTTAGGGTTAGGGTTAGGGTTAGGGTTAGGGTTAGGGTTAGGGTTAGGGTTAGGGTTAGGGTTAGGGTTAGGGTTAGGGTTAGGGTTAGGGTTAGGGTTAGGGTTAGGGTTAGGGTTAGGGTTAGGGTTAGGGTTAGGGTTAGGGTTAGGGTTAGGGTTAGGGTTAGGGTTAGGGTTAGGGTTAGGGTTAGGGTTAGGGTTAGGGTTAGGGTTAGGGTTAGGGTTAGGGTTAGGGTTAGGGTTAGGGTTAGGGTTAGGGTTAGGGTTAGGGTTAGGGTTAGGGTTAGGGTTAGGGTTAGGGTTAGGGTTAGGGTTAGGGTTAGGGTTAGGGTTAGGGTTAGGGTTAGGGTTAGGGTTAGGGTTAGGGTTAGGGTTAGGGTTAGGGTTAGGGTTAGGGTTAGGGTTAGGGTTAGGGTTAGGGTTAGGGTTAGGGTTAGGGTTAGGGTTAGGGTTAGGGTTAGGGTTAGGGTTAGGGTTAGGGTTAGGGTTAGGGTTAGGGTTAGGGTTAGGGTTAGGGTTAGGGTTAGGGTTAGGGTTAGGGTTAGGGTTAGGGTTAGGGTTAGGGTTAGGGTTAGGGTTAGGGTTAGGGTTAGGGTTAGGGTTAGGGTTAGGGTTAGGGTTAGGGTTAGGGTTAGGGTTAGGGTTAGGGTTAGGGTTAGGGTTAGGGTTAGGGTTAGGGTTAGGGTTAGGGTTAGGGTTAGGGTTAGGGTTAGGGTTAGGGTTAGGGTTAGGGTTAGGGTTAGGGTTAGGGTTAGGGTTAGGGTTAGGGTTAGGGTTAGGGTTAGGGTTAGGGTTAGGGTTAGGGTTAGGGTTAGGGTTAGGGTTAGGGTTAGGGTTAGGGTTAGGGTTAGGGTTAGGGTTAGGGTTAGGGTTAGGGTTAGGGTTAGGGTTAGGGTTAGGGTTAGGGTTAGGGTTAGGGTTAGGGTTAGGGTTAGGGTTAGGGTTAGGGTTAGGGTTAGGGTTAGGGTTAGGGTTAGGGTTAGGGTTAGGGTTAGGGTTAGGGTTAGGGTTAGGGTTAGGGTTAGGGTTAGGGTTAGGGTTAGGGTTAGGGTTAGGGTTAGGGTTAGGGTTAGGGTTAGGGTTAGGGTTAGGGTTAGGGTTAGGGTTAGGGTTAGGGTTAGGGTTAGGGTTAGGGTTAGGGTTAGGGTTAGGGTTAGGGTTAGGGTTAGGGTTAGGGTTAGGGTTAGGGTTAGGGTTAGGGTTAGGGTTAGGGTTAGGGTTAGGGTTAGGGTTAGGGTTAGGGTTAGGGTTAGGGTTAGGGTTAGGGTTAGGGTTAGGGTTAGGGTTAGGGTTAGGGTTAGGGTTAGGGTTAGGGTTAGGGTTAGGGTTAGGGTTAGGGTTAGGGTTAGGGTTAGGGTTAGGGTTAGGGTTAGGGTTAGGGTTAGGGTTAGGGTTAGGGTTAGGGTTAGGGTTAGGGTTAGGGTTAGGGTTAGGGTTAGGGTTAGGGTTAGGGTTAGGGTTAGGGTTAGGGTTAGGGTTAGGGTTAGGGTTAGGGTTAGGGTTAGGGTTAGGGTTAGGGTTAGGGTTAGGGTTAGGGTTAGGGTTAGGGTTAGGGTTAGGGTTAGGGTTAGGGTTAGGGTTAGGGTTAGGGTTAGGGTTAGGGTTAGGGTTAGGGTTAGGGTTAGGGTTAGGGTTAGGGTTAGGGTTAGGGTTAGGGTTAGGGTTAGGGTTAGGGTTAGGGTTAGGGTTAGGGTTAGGGTTAGGGTTAGGGTTAGGGTTAGGGTTAGGGTTAGGGTTAGGGTTAGGGTTAGGGTTAGGGTTAGGGTTAGGGTTAGGGTTAGGGTTAGGGTTAGGGTTAGGGTTAGGGTTAGGGTTAGGGTTAGGGTTAGGGTTAGGGTTAGGGTTAGGGTTAGGGTTAGGGTTAGGGTTAGGGTTAGGGTTAGGGTTAGGGTTAGGGTTAGGGTTAGGGTTAGGGTTAGGGTTAGGGTTAGGGTTAGGGTTAGGGTTAGGGTTAGGGTTAGGGTTAGGGTTAGGGTTAGGGTTAGGGTTAGGGTTAGGGTTAGGGTTAGGGTTAGGGTTAGGGTTAGGGTTAGGGTTAGGGTTAGGGTTAGGGTTAGGGTTAGGGTTAGGGTTAGGGTTAGGGTTAGGGTTAGGGTTAGGGTTAGGGTTAGGGTTAGGGTTAGGGTTAGGGTTAGGGTTAGGGTTAGGGTTAGGGTTAGGGTTAGGGTTAGGGTTAGGGTTAGGGTTAGGGTTAGGGTTAGGGTTAGGGTTAGGGTTAGGGTTAGGGTTAGGGTTAGGGTTAGGGTTAGGGTTAGGGTTAGGGTTAGGGTTAGGGTTAGGGTTAGGGTTAGGGTTAGGGTTAGGGTTAGGGTTAGGGTTAGGGTTAGGGTTAGGGTTAGGGTTAGGGTTAGGGTTAGGGTTAGGGTTAGGGTTAGGGTTAGGGTTAGGGTTAGGGTTAGGGTTAGGGTTAGGGTTAGGGTTAGGGTTAGGGTTAGGGTTAGGGTTAGGGTTAGGGTTAGGGTTAGGGTTAGGGTTAGGGTTAGGGTTAGGGTTAGGGTTAGGGTTAGGGTTAGGGTTAGGGTTAGGGTTAGGGTTAGGGTTAGGGTTAGGGTTAGGGTTAGGGTTAGGGTTAGGGTTAGGGTTAGGGTTAGGGTTAGGGTTAGGGTTAGGGTTAGGGTTAGGGTTAGGGTTAGGGTTAGGGTTAGGGTTAGGGTTAGGGTTAGGGTTAGGGTTAGGGTTAGGGTTAGGGTTAGGGTTAGGGTTAGGGTTAGGGTTAGGGTTAGGGTTAGGGTTAGGGTTAGGGTTAGGGTTAGGGTTAGGGTTAGGGTTAGGGTTAGGGTTAGGGTTAGGGTTAGGGTTAGGGTTAGGGTTAGGGTTAGGGTTAGGGTTAGGGTTAGGGTTAGGGTTAGGGTTAGGGTTAGGGTTAGGGTTAGGGTTAGGGTTAGGGTTAGGGTTAGGGTTAGGGTTAGGGTTAGGGTTAGGGTTAGGGTTAGGGTTAGGGTTAGGGTTAGGGTTAGGGTTAGGGTTAGGGTTAGGGTTAGGGTTAGGGTTAGGGTTAGGGTTAGGGTTAGGGTTAGGGTTAGGGTTAGGGTTAGGGTTAGGGTTAGGGTTAGGGTTAGGGTTAGGGTTAGGGTTAGGGTTAGGGTTAGGGTTAGGGTTAGGGTTAGGGTTAGGGTTAGGGTTAGGGTTTGGGTTAGGGTTAGGGTTAGGTTAGGGTTAGGGTTAGGGTTAGGGTTAGGGTTAGGGTTAGGGTTAGGGTTAGGGTTAGGGTTAGGGTTAGGGTTAGGGTTAGGGTTAGGGTTAGGGTTAGGGTTAGGGTTAGGGTTAGGGTTAGGGTTAGGGTTAGGGTAGGGTTAGGGTTAGGGTAAGGGTTAGGGTTGGGTTAGGGTTAGGGTTAGGGGTTAGGGTTAGGGTTAGGGTTAGGGTTAGGGTTAGGGTTAGGGTTAGGGTTAGGGTTAGGGTTAGGGTTAGGGTTAGGGTTAGGGTTAGGGTTAGGGTTAGGGGTTAGGGTTAGGGTTAGGGTTAGGGTTAGGGTTAGGGTTA